>NW_019102414.1:638199-650822 GCF_001856785.1 Myzus persicae
GGGGGGGGGGGGGGACGATTCGAGGAATGATATTTTCCAAATCTTTTACTCGCGCACTGGAGGCGTTGACCAAAAACGGTGTTTCCGTTTTTCACGCGCCACCCATAGGACAGTATAGTACCTATATTATATTATGTAACGCAATTACGATTAATTATAATGTGCTGTCACTGCGAGTTATTATCATATAGGTCGACACTCGACAGCCGCACACACCATAATAATAGTAATAATAATTTATTGTAGATGGTTAATTGCAGGGTACCGACGCGAAATAAAGATATAATAAATTTTAATATTGGTCGTTATAGTTATCAACTAATAATAATGAGCATACGGGACATATAGTTGAAAGACGTATTATAATAATTATTATATAGCAGCTAAATATTGTGCATTTATAGAAGGTATAATATCGGCCAAAATATACTTTGTAAGACTATAGTAAAGTACAATATTATGTATTGTTATGGTGTTATAATATGATGCTATACAACATGTATTGTTTCGTATTTCTTTCTGCACAATTGCGACTTTTGTTTACGACTACAATAAGCGAAATTCGACCAAGATAAATCCAAACAATCCGTCGTAGGCTACAATAACACCCTACACGAGTCCACAGGCGCACGTCACGGCTGTAAAGGCAAAGCAGAAGTGACTTGTGTTTTCTCAGTCGATTTTTTGTGTTTTTAAATAAAACTAACAGTCAATAATCAATGCTTAGAGATAGCGAATTCATATATTTTAAAAGTCGAAAGGCACCTTCATCTCCTATTATTTAACTCAACTTTAATTTACGATAAATAATAATGAAATTATATTAGGTGTTCAATATTCGGTGTTCTTACATGTCGACTTCAAAGAGAAAATATTCCATCACGGAATTTGAAATCAAAAAATTATTAAAAAAATCCGTATAATACGTAGTGTTATCCGGGCGTCGAACAAAACAAATAGAAGTAGGAAGCTAACCATAAAATATGTATCTATACTAAAAACACCCAGTAATAAAATATTGTATATGCTTGTATAAAACTGTCCTTGCGACTATAGTGTTCGATTACGTGTCCGGAATTACCTCGTGATCGGTCGGTCAATAATAAAAATAATAAAGCTTTATAGCCGAACGACTTGTGTGGAGGGGTCGCCGCCAAACAACGTTTTTAAAATATCGCGAGTATTAATCGTGCGGCCTCGAAGAGCTCTAGAAACACCGGCACGTACCTGTAGACCGAATATTGTACACGGAGCTATCACTAGATTTTCAAAGAGCTCTACGCCCCTCCACGTGTGGGTACTATGAGGTCGTATATGTTTTATACCGCGTTTCGGCAAAAAAAATAATCGTCGGTATCGCAATAAGAGTGCACGCGGTCATTACCAACATTATTGTTATATTATCGTCTCTGCAGACCGTCGTCGAGACATATTCCAAATACAATATATTATACTCGAGCTCGATAATTATTACTTAGTACCTTCCAACCCGACCCGGCAATATTGTCTGAAGTAGGTACTCGAGTTAGGTCTGATACAGGACTGCGATATTGCAGGATATACCATATACCGCGTATAATAGGTACCTAATGTCGTTAAATTCGATCCGCGCGGTCAATGAATGTGTGTGCACTTCTCGTACGGTTGTAAAATATGATAGTCGTTGCGAAAAACGGTAGCCGTGACCGTATTCGCTGAGTGTCTTACGTGTTTTTCTCTGTTGATTATCTATTTATAGACGAAATTTCCCTGTATGGGTGTGTGTGTGTGTGTGTGTGTTTTCTACCAATCGCGTAAGTGCGTCACACGACACAGGGCCGATTGGCAACTAGTAACTATGATAACCACCATGAACTATATATGGATGATATTATAATCATAGTTAATATGGTAATAAGACATATTATTTATACACCTCATCACTAGAACGAATGGTACCTATGCGATTAAGTAGCAACGAGGAGGAGAGAGAGCTTTCAAAAACACAATATACGGTGGCCGGGTTAATGTCACCCATAAGGACAGACATCTACTCCTTTAAATCGGGCCTTATTTGGACTGCGGCTGTATACCGACGCCGATTTGGTGGTCGCCATTCCAGGTAATAATAAGAAATGATTCATCGACGTAAAAGTTTTGTTTCTGAATAAACGAGAAACCGACGAAAGTCCCAGAAAAACTCAAATATTTCACCGTAATCATAATATTCAAATAACTGTATTTGATAATACGTTATCACTATTTAAATGGGTTTATCGAGAAAACTTACCGACTGCACGGATCACAATAATTATAATAATAATTTATCAGTTAACCATTTATCGGGTAATTTATTAGGGTCCATGGCGTCGTAAACCCGTATCCACTGCAGTTGACGTCACTCACCTTCGGCCGCTTCAAACATAATAATATTATGTTTGTGTTAATGTGCACACTATAGCAATTAGTTCATAGCTGCTGTTGAGAGAGCGTAACAGCTGTGGTGTTAGCGGAAATTGATTATAAAAGCAAAACATCATGATATTATTCGTATAACACGAGCGCTGAAATCTACAGGGTCTTCGAAATTAAGTGCGCCAAGAACGGTGGAAGTTATTATATTACGGTTGTCCCCTGCAAAATTCTTGTCACAAACTCGTCGGAATACACTCGCGATACATATACTATCGTTGGACACAACCATACAACGTGTATCGCAAATCTTTATGGAACGCGCAAACACTGAGCTAAACATATATTTTGTTTTCATCGAAACGCTTTGTTTCGATTTACCGTCCACTCGGACGGGGTATAGGATTACTCGCAAAGTGATATGAGCTCGAGCCACTCGGACAGTGGGCAGGCATAGGACCTCTCGGCGACCGTCGTTCTAGGGATATTATGATATCGTCCTTATAATGAGGCCACGGAAGGGGAATCGAACTCGAGGCGACCGCATGCACACTGCCATGGTAATAACTAATAACGAAAATAGTATAATATATATCGAGCCGAAACTGTTTAGCGTGCAACAATGACGACGGTGAAGACACAGTCTGGTAAAGGCTTACAGTACAATTAGCGTACACAACCCTTTCCCGTTGTTTGGATAGACAATCGCTCGAACGAGAACAATGGCGGATATTTGCGAACAAAGAGAACACTTTACGGACATTTTTAGGCTCATTAAGGACGCGCGTATCCGCAAAAGGAGCTTTTACAGAGTCAAAAATAACAGAATAATGGCGAAACAAAACATTCGGACGAAAGCAAACTTTTTTAAAATAACAATTGCCATTCGTTTTCTAGATAATTTCGTCGTACATTTTCAAACGGAATAATATTGTGCGACAAAGCAGTAGGTAGCGAAAACAATTGCGAAAACTTAATTATGCATATTTTCTCGAATTGGTTTATGTAGATTTGATTCAAATTACTTTACATTAAATTTGATGAAATCAAATTTTTTCAGTGATCATTAACCTTAATTTGATTGAAAAGTCCGCCTCCAATAGGACCTATAAACAGGTACGTTTTTTATATTTATTCATTTTCTACTCGTCTCATATTTTATATACGAAAACTCAATCATAATTTAATGCTACCAGTCACTATATTATTCATATGCCCTTCGACAGCGCATGCAGTTGCTTCTATATTGATGATGAATAATAATATTATGTTCGTACAGCTTAATTTTGCATTGCATTGGATATTGGTAGTTAGTTGGTATGGTAAACCTATGAATTTAATCGACTTAGACGTGTACGCGAAATATAAAAATGAAATATTTAAGCCGCGAGTAATTATTATTTTATGCACATGGGAAATTAATTTCCGACGATTTAATTCAAATATATATTGTACATAGATATTGGCTTATTATTCGTTTACGCTGTATTATACTACAAAAAAAAAATATGGTTTAATATCATCGGATCATCCGCTCGATTTATGGTTTCGGGAGGCTTATATAATACGTATTATACGGCTAAGTAGGCCAAGTATATGGCATAATGATGTCGCTGATTTTCTAAATATTAATGTTGAAAGTATAGTCGCTTTCTCGTGTTCTACTATCATATTGTTATATGTATTATTTGAAAAATGTGAAATATGAAAAATGAATTGTTCAGGTCGATACGCATAATACATATTTTGCTGTAGCCTGTAAGTATATAATGATATTTAATATATATATAATTATGTGCTCCTGTACTTCCGGTTATTAGAACACGTGTTTAACGTCACTGCTCCCCTATTGGGGCACCACCGAGGCAGATAATAAACGAGAGAATTTGAGCATAAACGTTTCGGAAAGTGCGCGGGCGTAAATGGGCATTGGACATTTTTTTTTTCTGTGGACGATAAGACGAATGGACAAAAAAACAGTATCTAATAATACAAGGTACGTGAGACATAGATATGCGTACTAATAAAAATAAGCAATTATAGATTTAAAAACGACCCGAACAACGTGTGTACTTATTTCGAATGCCGAGGGGGGGGGGGGGAGTAATATATATTACAAATAACTCCGCGTAATTTCGTAATTATTTTACGCCTTCGTCGTCGTCGTCCCTCGTAGGGCAGAGAAGAACGGAATTCTATTTCGAATTTCGGGGATGCGCGTCGGATACAACAAGGGTCGCAGGGTTCGGCGACATGGGGGGGGGGAGTACAAGAATTTATGGCGTCATACCCGCGTCATATATATTACATGAATACGTCACAAAGCGCGTTCGCAACATGTATGTTTCGGTCCCCGGAATACTTGCGCCCCGTTCACATATTATGAAGTGTTGGCGAAGGAGTTATAAACGGTCCATTCTCTCCGCGGAGGACGTCCGTATTATATAAATTATATATTATATCGTGTACATTATCACAGCGTATTTATGTGTGTACATAAAACATGTAAGTACATAATATGTACATATTATACACGATCGCAGTATCCAGCCGGGAAATTCCCAGACGACGAGGCCGACAAAATTAACATAATATTATATACGTATTTGAATACACGCGCCACTGTGCCCACACGTACCTACCGACTCGTCGAGCCCGCGGCACAGGAAATTTCAGAACACGATGTGCGCGCACGGTATACCGCGTTGCGGGTATATCCCGCAGAACCCGGTCGAACCGTTGGTGCAGGGCACCTGAGGATTTTTGGACCAATTCTTGTTGGATAAATCTAAAGATTTCTGCGGCAGTAAAGTATCAACGAAAAAATATTATTCGTACAACTGCACAGTCCCCTCGGTCTCTCAAGTCATAGTCAGCTTATGGTTTTCTCCAAAGTCCCCGGAGGTATCTCAGGTCTACGTTGATATAATAATATTGTAGATATACCCGTCGTCCAAATTCCGAGCATTAAATGTAATGGAAAATCTACAAACTTCCAAATGTGATGCCCCTCAGTTTCCATTATACGAAGTACAACGTATGTGTATCTGAGGCGTGATTCGAGGTGTGCTTATCCAAGCTTAAAATTTACCGAGATCGCGTGCTGCAATTTTTCCGCACCCGGAAAAAATTATCGTTTTTTTTTTTTTTTTAATTTTTCAAAATATTACCGGCAACTATGGCCATGCGATATTATTATCAATGTATTATTTATAGATGGAATATAAAAATGTTTGGTTTATTTTAAATATTTTATGTCTGAACTATAGTATTGCGGTATGCAATATTCACAATGTTATATATTAGATACAAAAAACCCAATGTTCGAGCGTGGCTTGAAAAAATTTTTTGATCATAACTCTATACAACACAAATACATATATTGGCCTGCTGAACAGTTTTTGGCTTTCCTGGTTGTTAGCATATCTCAAAAAATAAAAAAAAGGTTGAAATGACGTCCCCGACGTGCATACGATAGTTTTCACATTCAACTGCATCATTATATTATTATTAAAGGTCGAACGAACGACTTACGTCCGTGCTTGAGACACTATAAAAATCGAATTGCAAGCGCGCAGCAGTGCACTTACTAATAAAAATAATAACTATTACAATAAAATGTTTACGGTTAACAATAATGTTACGGGTGTAAGTAATACGGCCATATGGGACGACGTAAGTTTTCGAAATCAAGTGTAGCATTTATCATCCGCGACGAGACTTCGGTCGGCAAATGGCTCGTGACCGGAACGGAATCTTAAACAGCGCGGAGCCAGACCGGAATACCTTCAAAGCTCTTTGGCAACTCGATATTAGCAGTGACGGAGCAGGGCAGGAGGGGGGTGGGGCGGTAAGGATAAAAATATGGCCGTAACTTTTGCAAAATTATTACTATACACCATGTAACAATACACAACGTGGTATATTATATGGTCTGCGAAAATGCGATTCTGATGCGGTTATGATGCGATGTGCTATATATCGACGACAGAGCCTATAACATTTTTTCGTGCCACCAGTGGTCGATGGGTGTATACATTTTTCTATACGTTTTCGATAGGAGTCTAACTCGAAAAGATTCCAATGCAACTTGCCCGCGTCATTCCCCTGAAAACAATGTCACAATTATAATAACATACACAAACGCTGCAGATTATAAACTGAATAAATACATTATGCGCCGCCGGTTTCGGGCTATAGGAATTTAACAGACACATTCAGAAAATAATATTCCACTCTAAAGCACGAAACTTAAAAGGATTTTCATTTAAACAAAAAAAAATATATATTTGCATAATATACGTTTAACAGAAAACGTATCAGGTTTTTAACCTTTCTGAAAAAGAAAAAAAAACACCAAATGCAAATTAACGTTTGCAAATAAAATATAAATTATAATAAAAGTAAATAATACATGAGATCGTCAAAAAATATTATAATGTATGAGCCATGAGGGTGGTTGTTGTTGTTGTTGTTGTTGAAAAAAGGTCGTATACGGTTAAAGTGAACATTTGTGGATTGGATCAAGTAAATTATACGTCACATTTTCCATAAGAGTGTATAAGGCACGAGCGTTATTATTGACCATCGAGGTTAATTATAACCATTGACCGTACCCGCGGTAATATCGTAGCAAGTGGGCGAGGGCTTAGGGTGAATTGGTCACCCCCAAAACTATAGGCCAAGTCCCACAAAATCAAGTATACCTGCGTATAAGCAACTGAGTAAATGATAGAATTTTTCTACAATTCCTTCCGACTGCGGGTGCCAAAAAAAAAAAAATGAATTTAAATCGTGTGTTTGTTGTACCCATCATACGATGGTATCTCTGATAGGTCATATTCTATTATTATAATCGTACAAAAACACGGACAATGAGTATGGTCGGTTTTTCGGTCTAGAAAATGCGGTAAGAGGACACGACCCGACCGTGTAATATTTTACCACAAATGTCGCCTCTCACACTCGCGCTGAACAGACACAAAATAAACGTCGAATGAAAACGATATGTACCTAATGTTCCCACACATATATATATATATATATATATATATATATTGACGTAAACAATAATATCGTATTTGCATATACATCGATAGCTATATATATATTGTATAATATGCTTCTCGTCGTTCTCGGTCGTCGGGGACTCGGCCGAAAAAATTATGTTATTTGCGTCCACTTTTACGAATAATAATTACCCACCTACGACGTATATTCGATCGAACAAGTCGTCAAGAACCGTTTGACTTTGCAGTAATAGAACGGTATTTACACGCGTATTTGAATTTGCATTTTCGACGTGCATAATATTAGCAGCGTGCGTTCGTGGGTAGTCAGGTACGACGAGGTACTTAATATTTCGATGGCGGCGGACGAAACTCAAACGGAACTCAAACTCTAGTCAAACGACGACGCCCTTTTCGTTTCGAAAACGTTTTCGATTTGTTGCTTTTTCGAAAATACGCAATAGAAAACAATGCTTATTTTTCGATTATATTATTATTCAAAAACTAATGCGGTTCCGATATCGACGCGTGGCAATGGTAACTAATATAAAATATAATATAATATAGAGTACTCGTTAATTGGCATTTTTATCATATTACACCGTGTATAATAGTATCATCGTTCAACTCTCGAGAAAAATGATTTCGTTATGTACATATTCGGGGAAAAAGAAACTACGCACCAAGTATAATTTTGTATTACTCTCTAAAAAGTATACTTTATCAAACCCCCGGAAATAACGTTATTTTGGCGTTTTTGTTGTTCTTATTTTCTATATTCTGTTTCGTGTAAGATTAACACTGTATACATATAAGAATAAGGGGTTGAGAATAATGACCTCGGCCTATTGTGTTGAATTGAACGAAAGTTTGTTTGACGTATAATATCCGTTTTCTTTTAAACCTAATATTTACTTTTTAGGCTCGTTCGGAAACTGTACACGAAATTCGAGTCCATACGATATTTTCATACGATCAACAGCCAATAGGTATTAATTGTATACGAAATAATTTTGAAAAGCGGTTAGAGCTAAATGACTGTTCGTTGTTCTTTTTGACTATAGTGATTCATTCACAATGAGTGTATCAAACAACGATAATTGAAATACTTTGAATGCCGGCGAAACCCTCTGACAATATAATAATCGTCAAATCTTAGTAAACTCGCCGAAAACCCGAATTTTGGTATTTTATAATTTTGCATAAGTCAATTCTCAACCCTATAGTTTTTGAAAATCAAACTACACGTCAGTCGAAGAGATATAATATTAAATGCGCACCCCACGATTTTATTAAATAATAATAATAATAATAATATTATATGTAATTGGAAAGTTGGAAATATTTATCACGAAAAAATAATTAATTAATGCGTACCTATATACTTGTCCTACCTACTTGTTATACCACTGAATTCCGCTAATTTTTTAGATTTCAATCGAAAAACTGTATTTTACAAAGTGGATGGGTGCTAATACAAAACATTCTTATATTATACGATAGGTACCTACTAATAAGTGTCTGTGTTTAAAACTACATAATTATTTATATTTCACTTACATTACAATTCGTAATGATTTCACCGTCGATTTCGATATGTTCAACTGAAATAATGACACTAACGTGCCAGTAATTATAGTTCGGAATGTTTATACCTTGCTAACAATGTTTTTCAATGTCCTAATGGAATTTTTGGTCGAATGGCCATTTAAAGTTAATAGACGAGGAGTTACGCAGTTTCACGCGTATTAAATTGTTTAATCAAGTTTTTTGCGTTTTCAATTCGTTTTTATCGTATTATTTTTGAAAACATTCCACGGCGACTTTAATTATTGTTAAACGTAGTTATTTGACAGATTCCACATAGGGTCTATCGTTTTTCACAGTTTACGAAATTACATTTCAGGTAATTTCATTAGTGGCCGACGGCCGTTATAGTCATAATAAATGTAGCTGTGGTCGTCCGTTTTTGGTATTTTGTTTTATTTTTGCTTTTGATTAAAGATATCGTAATTATTAGAGGGCTGTCGTTTCGTTCACGGAGGAGTTCGTGATGTTTATTGAGTGCATATACAGGTACCGATATGAATTGTCGTTTACATCGTTTACAAAAATCGATTTCACGTATTTCGTGCCGTCATTATTATTTTAGAACTACGCCATGCCTTCGTACACTATGAGTGTGGAAAAAGCACGTTTTAACGGAGCGTAAAATAAATAGCACATTAACAAAATAATAACGAACAAAAAAATAATACACCCAGGAAGTTTTATGAAAGGATCTTTTTTTTTTTTTACGGTTAATGTTTGTCCACGGGTCCTTAAACTAAAAAACAAAACAAAACAAAATAGAGCTTTTTCGACCATTTTTATTCGTCCGTACGTATATAATTATTATACATATACGAATCGCCGAATGAGACATGTCAAACACGTGTTGCTTTGGAACTATTAAAATATTCATTTCGCACGCGTTCTCGCACAATGGCGCCGCTCTCGTGAGCATTATAGGCGGTCAATTATTATAATGATAACATAAATAATGTATAATGCAATATACCTACGGCTCACAGATATCATGTCCGACTTCTCGTACCTTGTACTAGGTATGTGGTATGACCGGGTATATACCCAGGTATAAACTCGAACTCATGACTCGCGGTTACCTATACATATATATATATATATATACACATTATAATGTATATAACTCTATGAGCGCACACGTCGAACCTGCAGATCAAACGGGTATGGACACGCGGTGACCGCGGTTACCGGTAGAGTTAGGGTGCGGCGGCGTTCTCTTGTGTGTTTACACGACCACGAAGCGAACACGATACCGGCTCGAGACGGGCGACGGTCCGCGTCGGATCGTGTTGCAGGGAACGGGGTATAGTGAGGCCGGTTACCCGAACACCACTGCGGTTATAATGTTTACGTAATTACAAGACAGTGTTACTTATACATAAATGTCTACGACCCGCAGCGATTTATAGAAATTGATTTTCTCGGCGGTGGTGCTCGGGCAACGTTTAATACTCTTACGATTTAAACACCAGTGGGTAAATGGTGATGAGTGATGAGTGATGACACTAGTGGCGGTGATGACGACGACGACGGCGACGATGATCGCGATAGGTAATGCATTACGATAATAATATCGTGCAGAGTATCGTCTCGACACGATTTCAGAGTTCAAAAAAAAAAAAATATGACAAACACCCACCTGGCCGTGTACCGGTCCGTGTCTCCGTGGTCCGGGTCCCTGCTCTCGTTGAGCGAGTCGCCAAACACGTCGCGGCACAGGGCCACGCGGCCACATATCAGGATCCGGGGAATCTTGCGGAAGTTGACGTCGGACAGCCCGTCCCGGCCGAACGCGAACGTGCCGCGGTAGCCGACGGTGATGTAGCCGGGCCTCTGTTCGCGGAGCCGCTCGGTAAGGCCGTCCAACCTGTAGTAGGCCGCCTCCAACCGGAGCCGCTCTTTCTCCCGGAAGCTCTCCGGCAGCGACAGCTTGCCGTCCCGCAGAAAGTCCAACACGTACCGGAACAGCACGCCGTCCCGGTCGATGAAGTACCGGCCCTTGCTGTCCTTGGGCAGTGGGTCCAGCCGGCCGCTGAACCGGTCGGCCAGCAGCGACGGTTGAGCCTGCACCAGCGTGGACGCGGCCGTCGTGTAGAACACGCCGCCGACGTTCAGGTCGACCACCTGGTCCATCGCCGTGCGAGATCTGTAGTTCTCGGTGACGACGACAACGACTTTTTAGTCGCGGATACGAGTGTCTGCTCTGCTTTCGAGACACGTTCACCAACACGCCCCGCGCGTAAATATTATTTATAATACAGCGATGTAATATATAATATAATTATGATCGTGATGCTGCCGAAGACTGTCGGAGGGCGGTTTTAGTCGTACAATAATCTATATAATATTATGATATATCGTACGAGAACACGATAATATACGACGACACACGGCGACGATGTTATGGTGATGTGAGTAATATCATATACGCGCGTTCACGACGACGACACACCGACTGTAACCGCCGCCGCCGAAGCCGCCGCTACCACCGGTGGTATACGCTGACTGACCGGAACGCAAAGCGCACGCCGCCGCCGCCGTCTCACTCTCGCGCCGCGGTGGTATAAGTCTAACCGCCTCGCTCTCCTCGCCGACTCGCCGAGAGGCGCGCGCGGGTGGCCGCGCTCGTCGCGCGTAATCAATATACACCGCCGCCGCCGCCGCCCCGTCACATGCCGTCCCGTCGCCGCCCCGCGATCACGACGCTTGCGCCGCAGTCGCGCGCGTCGCATCCGTCGCCGTTGCCGCCGCGGCCACGGCCGACCGACGTAATCGCGCGAGCGACCCATCTTCGCCCGTCCTCGCCGCGCCCGACCGTCCTCCGACACGCGCGTTCGACGCAGCCGTCGCGTGCGACATATTTCGATTTAATTAAAAAGAATCACCGCGAGACGCGCGAGACCGCCTGCAGCACCTCCTGCACGGCGCGGCGGTATAATAATAATATTAATACCGCGGTTAGGCGCGGTACATGCGATGCGGACCGTATAGTGCGCCACCTGCACCACTGCCGACGTTTCGAACGAGGGAAACGCTGCACATCCCGACGACCCTCCGGTCGTCGTCATAACATTATATTGTCATGGCTGTCAGCCGTCGTCGCGTTCGTGTCCCCAGACGAACAAGCAGGTCCGTGTGGTCCAGCGTATACACAGTTCCAGACCATATTATTATATTACCGGTATACACACCGCAGTCGGAACTGCCGCGAGTCCGAGCGTGGCCAGATGATCATATATATATAGTGTATTTGACCTGAGCCGATGTCACCTCATACATTATTGTGGTCCCTTGTGTTATCATCGTGAAAAATAATCATCCAAACCACCGCAATCCGAATAAAAACACTTCGTCCCTTTTCGGCTCACCGCCCTCTACCGCTTTGTCACCAATTCGTTCTAAAAATAAAACATTGTTATATCAACGTTACTATATCCTATATCTCAAACGTAACCGTGGTTAATCGACCCACACCGCTGCACGTATTGCATACGCCCAAACAATTGAGTGCCCTGCGTCGGCGCCCATTGGGGGGGGGGCAAGACGGGGCACTTGCCCCCCCCCCCTGGAAAAAAATATTATGAACTTGTAGCTCAATAAATATTACCACAATATTACCTTATTACCGAAATTTTT